>NC_066559.1:10955906-10990906 GCF_024679095.1 Eriocheir sinensis
TAGAATTGAAGGGAACAAGGTAGAAGGATGTGATGGAGATGCTACAGAGGCAGAGAAGGGATATATAGGTTAGGGAAGGTTTCTGGAGGCGTAGAGAAGCTAGCGTGGTAGTCTTGAGCCGGCGAACTAGATGCGAATGACCAGCTAGCGTTGAGAGTACAAGGAACATAGGTGAGGGAAGGTAGCTGGAGGCGGAGAGAAGCTAGCGTGGTAGTCTTGAGCCGGCGAACTGTAGATGCGAATGACCAGCTAGCGTTGAGAGTACAAGGAACATAGGTGAGGGAAGGTAGCTGGAGGCGTAGAGAAGCTAGCGTGGTAGTCTTGAGCCGGCGAACTGTAGATGCGAATGACCAGCTAGCGGAGTACAGGGAACATAGATTAGGAAAGGTAGCTGGAGGCGTAGAGAAGCTAGCGTTGTAGTCTTGAGCCGGCGAACTATAGATGCGAATGACCAGCTAGCGTTGAGAGTACAGGGAACGTAAGGCAGATGCGAATGACCAGCTAGCGTTGAGAGTACAGGGAACGTAAGGCGAGGTACAGAAGGAACGTGTTGGTGCAAGCTAGAGGCGAATGAGTACAGCTAGCGTTGCGTGGGTGAAGGAAGACATAGGAGCATCTAGCGATCCCGATAAGTGGAGCGAAGCGAAAGGAACTTGTGAGGGAAACTGAAGGTGAAGGAGCAGCCAGCATTGAGGGTAAAAGGCCGGCGTCGTGTGGGTGGGGGAAGTTTTAGGCCAGAGAGATGGAAGGGCTGCGACTCGTGTGGGTGAGGCGAGCTATACCGACGAATGACCAGCTCGTGTTATGGGTAAAATCGTAAAAGTATCTTAGGGCGAGGTAGGAGTTTGTGAGGGAAGCTGGTATGTTGTGTGAGAGAGGGAAGTTATAGATTCGAGAGAGAAGGGAAGGGCTGCTGGATCTCGTGTGTGTGACGAAAGCTATGGGTGAAAGGGTAGTATTAGGAGCGTATGGCAAAGCAGAAAGGATTTGTGAGGGACGCTGAAGAAGGAGAAGAGCTTTTAAACTTGTGTGGGTGAGGGACGATGCGAGAGAGAAGGAAGGACTGCTGAATCTTGTGTGTGTGACGAAAGCTATAGGCGAAAGGGTAGTATTAGGAGCGTAAGACGAAGTAGAAATGACTTGTGAGGGACGCTGAAGGAGAAGAGCTTTTAAACTTGTGTGGGTGAGGGACGAAGCGACAGAGAAGGAAGGACTGCTGAATCTCGTGGGTGAGGCAAAAGCTATAGGCGAAAGGGTAGTATTAGGAGCGTAAGACGAAGTAGAAATGACTTGTGAGGGACGCTGAAGGAGAAGAGCTTTTAAACTATTGTGTGGGTGAGGGAAGAAGCGAGAGAGAAGGAAGGACTGCTGAACTTGTGTGTGACGAAAGCTATAGGCGAAAGGGTAGTATTAGGAGCGTATAGCGAAGTAGAAATGACTTGTGAGGGACGCTGAAGGAGGAGAGCCTTTAAATTTAAACTTGTGTGGGTGAGAGATGAAACGAGAGAAAAAAGGAAGAGCAGCTATCGTTACCTGGGAGACTGAAGCTACAGGCGAAAAAGTAGTAAATAGGAGGCGAAGTGAAGCTGGTGGAGAAGATTTTATAACTGTGTGGGTGAAGGAATCCATAGGCGAGAGAAAAGAGGAAGAGCAACGTCATGTGTGGGAGGAGGAGCATAAGGCGAAGGAGAAGGAATTTGTGGGGGAAGCTGGAGGCGAGGGAGTAGCGATGTGTGGGTGAGGGAACCTAGTGTCGTATTTTAAAACATTTTGCCGCCCAAGTTCATATATTTGACAAGGCTTTCGTATGAGTTTAGGGCATTTCCAGGAGTAGTTTCATGACCCTGATGTTAGTTTGATCCTTCTTCAGTAGCATGAACCTAAAAAAAACACTCATTAGAACCCGATTCATTCATTCTTTGACCTTTAGAAATAGTTGATGTGTGAAGCGAAGGGGTCTTGTAATGCCCGCCCTAGATTCGTGAGAGAAGGATAGGGCTGCATCTTGTGTGGGAGGCAAGCTATGTAGAGACGGAGACGCAACCAGTGTAGTGGGGAGCGTAAGGTGAGGTAAGGGATCTTGCTAGGGAAAGCTATAGGCGAGAGAGAAGGAGCTGCAGGAAGGTCGCTGCATATAATGTGGGTAAGGCAAGCTAGGGACGAAGGAGAACATATACTTGTGGGTATAGGGAGCATTAGGTGAAGTATAGAAGGAAGGGAAGCTGAGGGTTATGTGGGTGAGGGAAGCTATAGGCGAGAGAGCGAAGGAAGGGCGCTGCGTCTTATGTGGGAGAGGCAACCAAGAATCGAAGAACCAGTAAAAGGAAGCGAGGAAGAAAGAAATTTGAAGGTAGCAGGAGGAGGAGAAACTTTGGTAATAACTGCGTGGGTGAAGGAATCTATAGCCGAGAGGGAGAGAGAGAAGGAAGGGCGCTGCGTCTTGTGTGGGAGAGGCAACCAAGAATCGAAGAACCAGTAAAAGGAAGCGAGGTAGAAAGAAATTTGAGGGAAGCATGAGAAGGAGAAACTTTGGTAATAACTGCGTGGGTTAAGGAATCTATAGCCGAGAGGGAGAGAGAAGGAAGGGCGCTGCGTCTTGTGCTGTGTGGGAGGCCAAGGTCAGTCTTCAGGGCCCGGCGGAGGGGATAAGGGAGTCACTGTACCATTTTCGTCCATCCTGTGAACCATCTGCCAGCTGTAGGGCGCGCTCTCTCGTGTGGGGGCACTCGTACGGAGGAAGCTCATGTTTAGAGGCGCTAACACGAAGAGATTTGGTGACCTCATATTAGATCATTGCCTATTCAAGTACTGTGTGTGTGTGTGTGTGTGTGTGTGTGTGTGTGTGTGTGTGTGTGTGTGTGTGTGTGTGTGTTTTGTCATTTCCTAATACGGTTATATATTCTGACACTATATTCTGAGTCTCCTGAAGTGAGTGTGTGTGTGTGTGTGTGTGTGTGTGTGTGTGTGTGTGTGTGTGTGTGTGTGTGTGTTTAATGACATGTATATTATTATCTTATGTAATTTTTTTTTTTTTTTTTTAGTGTGTGTTTTATTGATTTACTATATTATTTCTAAGTAATACGTGTGTGTGTGTGTGTGTGTGTGTGTGTGTGTGTGTGTGTGTGTGTGTGTGTGTGTTCAGAGAGACTAATACGGGAATATCTGCTGACCTTATAACCTTCTTTTCTCTGTGTGTGTGTGTGTGTGTGTGTGTGTGTGTGTGTGTTCGGTAACGTGATACGAAGGCAAGAATGATGATCGTGGAAGACCGGCGACTTCACATAAACAAAACACACACACACACACACACACACACACATACACTTCCCCACCTCCCTCCCCCCACCCACTCCCCACACACAAGACGAATAAGTTTAAGATTTAGTGACCATGCTGAGAGGGGGAGACAGAGCGTGACTTCTTGGGCCATTTTTCTGCTAGTCTTCGTAACAACATATGGTGCTCGGGACCTCGGTGGTCGGCTTCTGGTTAAGTCCATGGACATTTACAAGCGCTGGTGTGTGTAGGAACGGGTAGGGAGGGAGAGGGAGGCCTTACCAAATTACCGTACTCAGCACCTAGCAATTATAATCTCTGTAAACCCCAAAACTGTCGCACTCCACATAAGTATAACGGTATGCAAAATAACGTACGAAGGGCAATATTCTTATTTAACATATTTGACAAGAATTTCGTAAGGGGCATTTCCAGGGGTTGTTTTATGACCCTGGTAGTAGTGTGACCCTTCCTCTGTACCGTGAACCTTGTATACCACTCATTATGACCCGACTGACCTCCTTTTCGACCTTTGGAAATAGTTGATGTGAGAGAAGATGTATGAGGCAAACTAACTTAGTAATGGCCATATTCTTTTTAAACAATTCGACGCCCCAGAACACATATTTGACAAGACTTTCATAGGAGTTTTGGGGGTATTTCCAAGGGTAGTTTTATGACCCTGATGGTAGTTTGACCCTTCCTCTGTACCGTGAACCTAAAATACCACTCATTATAACCTGACTGGCCTCATTTTGGTAGTTGATGTGAGAGAAGATGTGTCAGGTAAAATAACTTACTAATGGCCATATTCTGTTTAAACATTTCGACACCCCAGCACACATTATTTTACAAGACTTTCATAGGAGTTTTGGGCATTTCCAGGGGTAGTTTTATGACCCTGGTGGTAGTTTGACCCTTCCTCTGTACCGTGAACCTTATATACCACTCATTATAACCCGACTGACCTCCTTTTTGGTAGTTGATGTGAGAGAAAATGTGTGAGGCAAAAGAACTTCGGGTCATAGTCTAAAACATTTCTGCGCCCCACAACACATATTTGACAAGACTTTCGTAGGAGTTTGGGGCATTTCCAGGGGTAGTTTTATGACCCTGGTAGTAGTTTGATCTTTCTTCTGTGCCATGAATCTAAAGTACTACACATAACATCATCCCGACTGGTCTATTTGGCCTTTGGAAATACTCGATGTAAGAGGCGTAAGCGTTTGACAATCCCGAACTTATTATTGTCAGAAACTTAGTGATAGATTATTTTACACGATAAGGAAGGATGAAGTGAAGGTCCTCTGATGCTGTTTTGATTCTCGCATTTCGGAATAATTATCGCACGTTTTTACAAGCGCTAGTGTATGAAAAAAAGAAAAAAGAAAGAAAAACTATTGTCAGAGTGTTGATTATAATTAGTGATATATCTTAAACGAGAGGAAAGAATAAATTAAAGGTCCTGATCGTGTTTTGATTCTCGCATTTAGGAATAATTATATCGAACATTTAGAAGCGCTGGTGTGTGTGTGTGTGTGTGTGTGTGTGTGTGTGTGTGTGTGTGTGTGTGTGTGTGTGTGTGTGTGTGTGTGTGTGTGTGTGTTAATCTATTCGCTATGACATTTCTACAGATTAAGTAGTTTGGTATGTGTGTGTGTGTGTGTGTGTGTTAATCTACTTGCTTTGACATTTCTACAGATTAGGTTAAGTAAAGTTTGGTATGTCTGTGTGTGTGTGTGTGTGTGTGTGTGGAGTGGCCGGACTAGTTAGCGAGGGACTGACATATGAGACCTTCTCCACGCCGTGATGACTCCCTGATGTCTTACACACACACACACACACACGTCACTTCAAGAGAGTACAGTGTCACCATATATTTCCGGATTTGGTAATTTAAATAAAACACACATACACACACACACTCCCCCTCACACACACACACACACACACACACACACACACACACACACACACACACACACACACACACACACACGTCACTTCAAGAGGATAGTATAGTGTCAGCACATGTTTCCGTATTCGGTAATGTAAATAAAACACACACACACACACACACACACACACACACACACACACACACATGTTGCGATCTTAAACTAAATCATGTAGACATACCAGTGTCATAGAAAATTAGATTAACACACACACACACACACACACACACACACACACACACACACACACACACACACTCACACACACGTTACGATTTTAATCGTGTTGATATGCAAATAGATTAGAACACACACACACACACACACACACACACACTCACACACACACACACACCAAACTTTACTCAATCTGTACAAATGCCAGAGCAAATAGTTAACACACACACACACACACACACACACATACCAGTGGCAACCAAGCATTTAAACGTATTTCAAAAGGCCACAGAGAGAGAGAGAGAGAGAGAGAGAGAGAGAGAGAGAGAGAGAGAGAGAGAGAGAGAGAGAGAGAGAGAGAGAGATTAATACTTCCATGACACTCAATACCAAAACATCATCATTGTAATATATATACCTACTTGTAAACCAACCAATTAACACTTCGAAAAACATTTACCTTGCATCGGACCCTGACTTTGTGCGACCATAAGGAATATAAAACTGACTCACTTTCTTCTGCAACTAAAAAAAAAATGGTAGGATGCTCTGAGCCGACGCCCTTTCGATCCCATCCCGCCCACACCCAAAACCAGCTCTGAGGCCGCCCACCTGCACTCAGAACCCAGTGAAATGAGACCCCCGTTGATGGCCTCTGTGGGTGTGAATTAGCACTCGTATTACCAGATGTTTTGGGCTCATGTTAGGACGTTTTTCATAAGGCCACAAAAGAGCTACTTCGCTGTCATGCAATCTACCGCCAGGCTCAGGAAAGCACCCATGGGAACCTCTACAACAACTTCTGCGAGAGACTTTTGAAATGGATATACTAAGGTTTGGAAGAGTCTTATGATTAAGCCAGAGAGGAGCTATACGTCGGGTTGTCATGAGTGTTTTTCCTGTTCACAGCGCGGAAGCCTTGCAAAACTACCACCAGGCTCAGGAAACCACCCATGGGAAGCCCTACAACAACTTCTGCGAGAGACTTGAAATGGATATACTAAGGCTTGGAAGAGTCTAATAATTTAAGCCAGAGAGGAGCTATACGTCGGGTTGTCATGAGTGTTTTTCCTGTTCACAGCGCGGAAGCCTTGCAAAACTACCACCAGGCTCAGGAAACCACCCATGGGAAGCCCTATAACAACTTCTCCGAAAGTCTTTTGAGGTGTTAAAAGGCCACAGAGAAGCTATACCTCGGGTTGTCATGCGTGTTTTTCCCGTTCACAGCACGGAAGCCTTGCAAAACTACCACCAGCCAGGCTCAGGAAACCACCCATGGGAACCCCTACAACAACTTATGCGAGAGCCTTTTAATTAAATAGAATGGAAGGGAAATGGAAGGGATTAATAATACGGACCTAATAAACTTTCCTGTGGGGCCTGTTAACTATCTACCAGAGCCGCCACCGTGTCCTTCACATTTGCACGAAACCGGAAGAGAGAGTCCGAGTCCACTTACCGTAAAAGGCCGCAGGAGTTGTTGTTGATGTTTAGGTGCTGGAGGGGGCGAGGGTCACGTAGGGCGAGAGATGATCTTGTGGACAGAACTACCCAGCTTCAGTAGCGGTCTGTTCGTCTGTTCTTAGGCGTTCACGAGTTACTATAATCCAATCGTTCAGGGCTCTCTCTTCTGTGTTTGTCTTACGTTATATGCTCCAGCGAGAACGTATGGGCAACGTAGCCTACGTATGGATATCTTGTGGACAGAACTACCCAGCATCAGTAGTGGTCTGTTCCTCTGTTCTTAGGCGTTCCTGAGTGACCATAATCCATCGTTTAGACTTCTCTCTTTTTCTAGTTGTTCGTTATAAGCTCCAGACGTTCATTTATCAGAGAGGAGAACGTTTGCACAACCTCCCTTGAGAATCGTTCATCTGCGTTCACTCACTGGTAACCTTATTTTCCCTCCTCTCAAGTCTCTCTTTCCTCTAGTTGCCTCACCTTATAAGCTCCTGCCGTCCATATCAGAGTGGTAAGAACGTACGCATGCACAGCTTCACTAGAGAACCGTTCATCTGCATTCACTGTTAACCATACTCTTCCTCCTTCGTTCAGGCCTCTCTCTCTCCTCTGGTTGCCTCACATTACAAGCTCAAATTCATGTCAGTGGCGAGAATGTACCCCCATGCAGCCGTTCATCTCT
The DNA here is from genome assembly GCF_024679095.1 of Eriocheir sinensis. Classification (NCBI taxonomy): domain Eukaryota; kingdom Metazoa; phylum Arthropoda; class Malacostraca; order Decapoda; family Varunidae; genus Eriocheir; species Eriocheir sinensis. Next base: position 10,963,461 of record NC_066559.1, read on the forward strand.
GCATGCATTCACTGGTCACTTTTCCTCCTCCTCCGTTCATGTCTCTCACCTCACTAACACGTTCACAAGAGCCAGTCAGGTCCAGGATATGTGTGTAGGTGGGACTGAGACCGGTATGTGCAAGTAAGTGCCTGTGGATCTGTCACCGCTCACCACGCCTTTCTCCGGGGCATCACGTCACACACAGACACACACACTCACACACTGTAATCCTCCCCTTCAGCGGCTCAGCACACACTCCCCTTGCTCCCTCCACTCTCCACTGACACCTTCTCCTTATCTCTCCCACTTCCTGCATTGCCTCGAGTCACCGTATCGCGAGGAGTAGATATCGCAAGCCATGACGAAGGGAATGTTCACTGCGTGGTGGGTCAGTTATGGACGGCAGGATGAAGCACTATGACCCTCTCTCTTGCGCGGCCCTCTGTCATCTGTCTGGGTGTCTGGGGTTGTGCTGGCTGGTGTGTCTGGCAGCCCTCCCCAGCCTGCCTGTCGCCCCTTTCTTTTTCCACTTGTTGCTACTCTCCCTGCTGGCTGGCCCTTGTTATTTTCGTCTTCCTGCCCTTTCCCAGCCTGCCTGCCGCCCCCTTTCTTTTATTTCCACTTAATTGTTGCTTCTCCCCCTCGACCTCCTGGCATTTATATTTCTTCTTTTTCGTGTTCTTTCTGTATTTCGTTTCCTCATTCGTGTACTTCTCTTCGTCCTCCTCCTCCTCGTTCTTCTTCCCTCCTTCTTCGTCATCATCATTAATATCATAATTTGTCTGTGTTGTAATTCTCCCCCTTCTTTCTTTCTTTTCGCTAATTGTTACTCTCCCTGACTCATCGTTTTCCATTTAATTCTTTTTTTTCCTTCTCTGCTCCTGCTCGTCCTCGTCATCATCCTCGTCCTCCTCCTCCTAAGACAGGGCATGAAGAATTTGAAGGGGTCGATCCATAGTGACGTGCTGAACGATTCGTATATATATTTTGAAACAAATTTACGTTGTTTTATGTGTATTTTGCATATCTATTTCAATACAAATTTATCTTATTGTATGTGCATTTTGTATCTTCTGCTTTCATATAAATAGGCCTACAGCATAATAACCATAACAATGAAAGGCATTTTACATGAATATATACATTATCTGCAGAAAAATCAAAGCTTAATTTATACCTATTTCGTTGTCTAGGAGTGCACAGGTGATCGACAGTGACAGGATAAGGGGGAACAGGACAAAAAAGGTTGGGGACCACTATTGTCCTAAGAATTATCATCGTCGTCATCTTATTCCTTTATTTTCGCTTGTTGCTACTCTCACAAGTTCTTTTTCCAATTTTTTTATTTTTTTATTTCGTGTTCTTCCTCCTGTACTTATTTCCGTCCTATTCCTCGTCTTCCTCTCCTTCCTCCCCATCATCATCATCATTTTTCCCTTTTTTTTATTTTTTTTATTTGATACTCTCACTGGCTCTTATTTCATCATCATCATCATCATCATTTTTCCCATTTTTTTTATTTGATACTCTCATCATCTCATCACTATATCTTCATCGCTATTTTTTTTTCTTCCTCGTATAACCATCATCATCATCATCATCACCACCATCATATCTAAAATTCGAACCTCTAAAAAAGCCCCTCCCAGCAGGTCTTTCACCCAAGCCTTCCTTCCTTTCCTCAGTATTCAGTGTTCAACTCGACTCCGCCAAGAATCTTGTCATGTAACTCACATTTCTACATTTCCTCTCCCGATGATGCCAATACTATTTTTACTCTTACTGGCAAACTCTTCCTTAATTCTTGTTTCTCGGTTTTATCTTGTTACTTAAATTGGCTGTGTACCTCGCTTTCTATTCAGGGCCGAGTCAGCTATTATGATCGAGGGAGGGGGTCATATATGTTTCTATTTAGGGGTCTGCTATTATGATCGAGGGAGGGGGTCATATATGTTTCTATTTAGGGGTCAGCTATTATGATCGAGGGAGGGGGTCATATATGTTTCTATTTAGGGGTCAGCTATTATGATCGAGGGAGGGGGTCATATATGTTTCTATTTAGGGATCAGCTATTATGATCGAGGGAGGGGGTCATATATGCTTCTATTTAGGGGTCAGCTATTATGATCGAGGGAGGGGGCCATATATATGTTTCTATTTAGGGGTCAGCTATTATGTTCGAGGAAGGGGGTCATATAATACATATATGACCCTCTCCCTCGATCATAATAGCTGACCCCTAAATAGAAAGCGAGGTATTTGACAGAGCCAATTTAAGTAACAAAATAAAACCGAGAAACAAGAATTAAGGAAAAGCACTCTGTCCTGCCTGGGGGTTGGGATGGCATGCTCCTCCCTTCTCCTTTGTTGTTTTACTTGCAACAATAAACTATCAATCAATCAATCACATATAGTTCCCATACATACAGTTACCCGATTTGCTTACTATGTTGCTTTACTTGTCCATCGAAATTTCATACACGCCATATTATTAAACATTTTACACATTTTGCATGGCTTTCGTAGGAGTCGTAGCCTACACCTTTCCATGTTTTTTTTTCTTCTTTTTTTCCATGGTGCGAGTTTGCATGACAAGACTTTTGTACCATGAACTGACCCTGAAAAACATTAGTACTGAGTCCGAAATTTACCTTTTTTTTTATTTTTTTTTTTTTTTTAGGGCTGGGGGGCGTTTAGAAATACCTTGATTTGAGAATACCGACCTGAGTTACGATATATATATATATATATATATATATATATATATATATATATATATATATATATATATATATATATATATATATATATATATATATATATATATATATATATATATATGGTCTATGAGTATATTTGCATGTGGTATCAACTAGGAAGGAATGGGTGTAGCGTCATAAGTGACCATTTCGTATAGTAAGGAGCCTAGCACATGATATTAATTAGCTTAAATATTCTAAGGTTGTAAGCTAATTCATATAATTAAACACAATTTGCCTGACAAGAATTTTCCGGCACTACAACTTGTATATTTTTTTGCTTTTCGCAGCTGTCTGGCTCCCCCCTAGTACCCCCTGGTTCCTCTAGATCCCCCCTGTCCCCCCAAGGAAATATCTTCCTCCCTCATGGAGCTCCCCCTTGGCAACTCCTTCCCAGCGTTCTCAGATGTACGACAACTCCCACCAAAAGACGATAATCAGATCAGCTTTACGACCGAGGAGCTCTTCAACTTGCATAAGAAAAACATCGACAACTAACAGTTTTGATGAGAATAACCGAATATATTTTTTTGTGGCTGCTCCGCTCCAAATTCGCATCTCAGACGAGTATCCGAACGGCAGATGGGCAGACAGTAGAGAGCATCAGCAGATGCGCGGATTGGGCCGAGTACTTTGGACAGTTGTACACGGCGGAGCCGTACCTGTACTCTGGACAGTGGACAACCCTGAGTGGGGGAGAGCAAGGGGACGCCCATGTAATTCATGGCTGGGGCAAGTTAATCTATCTTGCCAGAATGAACACGAGATGGATCGGCGGCTGCAGCCGCCCTATCCGTGGAAGTGCTTGGGGGCAAGACTCGGGGACCGTCGCCCCAAGGCGAATGCTCCTTTTTTTCCAGATTTCTTTCATCTTCTTCTGGAGTGTTTTAGGGAGCTATAGTATCTTTATTAGTGTTTCCTTTACTGCCGAGTACGACAATCTGGTCTATACAACTCCGTGCTGGCAACACACTTCCCGTGCTCACACTGTTGAGCCTCACAGAAAACGTGGCCCGCCCAGCTGTTGAGGCCATCACAAACCATCAGCTGACGGGCAGACACAGACAGCCCCCGCCGGAGCCTGGGTACGATTATAGGCCCCTTAGGCACGCACCACCCATCACTCACCCTGTCAAGGCCCTGCTCATGTCTGCCAGTGTCACACTCGGCCACTGAACCCTCGTCGAGCCCATGACATCACCGACCCGTACTCTTTTTACTCTTGGTGCGAGGATAAGCTAGGAGGAGGCGGCTATTTTTGTTGTTCCCAGCTGCAGCAGCCGAGTGTTACATGGGGCCAGAAATAAGCAGCTTGGTAAAGATAGCCGGGGCTGGTCACTGGCGGTCCTGATAGTGTGAGAGACGGCTGGAGGGCGTGTGGAGGTGAGGGTGAGGGTGGTGGAGTGTGATGCCTATTGCAGGTGTGGATTGTGGTTCTTTTGTTCATGTCGGTGGAAGGTGTTTGGTGTGTGTGTGTGTGTGTGTATTTTGTCCTTGAACCGGTTGTTAATATACGGGTAGCTTGACAGTTCTAATCTACTTCAATCTGTTCCTCCCTACTCGTTCAGTGGCCGGTGTTTGGCTTGGTGTGTGCGTGTATCTCAACTATCAATTAATTTGCTGTGTCCCCTAAACCAGTCGTTAAAAATGGTTGAGTTGACAGTTTTCATTACTCTAATCTGTCCCTCTCTACTCCTTTTCAGTGTTTGGTGTTTGATATTATCTGGGCAATAAGTAAATTTGCCGTCCCTGAACTGGCTGTTAAATGGATGAGGCTTGACAGTTCGAATCTACTCTAATGTGTTCCTCTTTACTTGTTTGATGAGTGGTGTGAATGTGTATCTACAGTCAGTTAATTTGCTGTGTCCCTGAACTGGCTGTGAAATGGTTGGCTTGACAGTTCTTCTAATCTACACCAATCTGTTCAGTGACTGGTGTTGGTCGTTCAGTGGCTGGCGTTAATTTGCAGTGTCCCTGAACTGGCTGTGAAATGGTTGGCTTGACAGTTCTTCTAATCTACACCAATCTTCAGTGACTGGTGTTTGTCGTTCAGTGGCTGGTGTTAATTTGCTGTGTCCCTGAACCGGCTGTGAAATGCGTTGGCTTGACTCTTCTGATGTACTCTAATCTGTTCCTCTCTACTTCTGCAGTGTCTGATATTTGTCGTTTGTGTGACTACTATCAATTTGTCAGATAGGTAGTGTTTATATTGTCTGAAGCAGCTGTTTAATATGATGGGCGTGACAGTCTCATCTGCTCTAATCTGTTCCTCTATACTCCTTCAGTGACTGGTCTTAGCTGTTTGTGTGACTAAACTATCAATTTATTTACTAGATAGGTAGAGCTTGATGTTCCATTGCCCCGGATGTTGTAGAATACTTGGTAGTAGATGACAGTTCTAATCTACTCCAATCTGCTCCATCCTGCTTATTTTCAGCAACTTATATTTGTCGTCTGTAAGACTTAGATATTAACAAATTTGCTTGAAAGGTGTTATATTGTTGATGTGATACTTCTAATCTACTCCAGTCTGTTCCATCCTGCTTGTTTTCAGTGACTTCCATTTGCCATTTGTAAGACTTAGATATTAACAAATTTGCTTGAGAGGTTTGAAGTTTGGAGCATCCTGGGTATGTTAAAAATATGATTGTCATGAAAGTTCTAATCTAATCTTATCTTTTCATCTTTTTCTTGTTCAGTGACTGGTGTTTGCTGTTCGTGTGAGTGAGATCTGAAGAAATTTGCTAGCTAGGCAGAGACTGAAGTATTCCTGGACTGGCTGTTTAAAGTAGTTAGATTTACAGTTCTAATCAACTTCTATCAACCCTAGTCTGACTCACTCTACTTGCTCATTGACTGGTATTCTTTGCATGGCCAAGCTATTAACAAATTTGCTAGACAGACAGAGTTTGAAGTGTCCCTTGAACTGGCTATTATATTACGTATATATCTTGACAGTTTTAATCTACTCCTTCATACTTGTTCAATGACTTCCGTTTGCTGTCTGAGAGATATTACCTAATTTACTAGATAAATCGAGTCTGAAGTATATAAAGTAGGCAGCTTGACAATTCTACTTTAAGCTATTCTAATCTGTTCCACCCTAATTTTACACTGACAGGTTAAGATTGATTTAATTAACGCTCCCATATATGATTTTATTAACGCACCCATATATTGTATCCTACCTTACGAAATACTCTAACATTGCCAAAAGTGTCTAATACCAACTAACATTCAAACCTCTTGGAAAATGGTGACTTTGACTGAAATGCTGCATGGAATATTTAGGTTTAGTTTTTAGTTTAGTTACCCTTTGAACATTTTACAGGGAGTTTTAATTTGCCATTTGCCCATGTGGAGAGGTCTGTTTATCTAGCTTCTTCAGTTTAATTTTAACATTGGCCTTTCTCTTGTATCATATAAAAGAAAAACTATATCCTGTCACCCAACTCAACTCTTTATGAGGGAAATAGCATGATGCCTCCAACCAAAATTAACCCCCTCTTTTGGCCACTCATTTCTATTTAAATTACTTTCATAGGCACAGCTTTTATTTATTCATTTATTTTTTATCTATTTTCTTTCTTTCTTTATTTATTTATTGATTTTTATTATCATTATTATTATTTGTGTGTGTGTGTGTGTGTGCCCTTGAGCTGGTGTAAACAGACGCCCATTATCTCAGCCTCGTCAAGGTTTTAATATATTTCTACACAGCATCATACGAGAGGGAGAGTTAGTTCAGGACTTTGGATAGTGACAAGTATAAAAGATTCTATTAAAGATCACACAGAATATAAAATAAATAAAACCTGATAGTAATAATTCACGTCATATCTAAAATCTCTGGCTAAGGTTCTGTTTAGTCTGTCAACAAATAACCCATAATCTGATAGCTCTAATGGCTTAGATGTCCTGTGAATGCAGTCTTCAGAGTATCCATGCAAAGAGAAAGAAGCAAATAAAGAGACTCCATTGTCAGAGGCATGGATCAAGGTCGACAGCACAGCAAGATGAGAGTCACAGTTATTACTCATTATGTCAAGTGAAATTTTATTGATCCATTTCTTGCAGTGTTACTTCATAGCTTGTCTTCGTGGAAACCTGATCTTTATTTCATACAGTAAAGCTGCTATTTAGGCTTTGTAGCATGAGAATATACAAGTCAGGGTTGGTGGTTTAAACCAATAAAAAAAAAAACAGTGGTTTAAACCAACTAATAAAACCTTTTTTCTTTTTCTTTTGTGTGTATCTTTGTTAGTTTCATCAGTATTGTGGTTTTAACTATATGTAAGATTTTAATTTTGTACGGCAGGGTTGGCGGCTTAAACCAGGGGTGTCAAACTCAAAATCCTTGGAGGGCCAATTCATACTCTGAAGTGCCGTCATGGGGGCCAAAAAGGGTAGAAAATACATTGACAAGATTGAAGTTACCGTGATACCGCGGGCCATTTATGACTATATATATATATATATATATATATATATATATTATATATATATATATATATATATATATATATATATATATATATATATATATATATATATATATATATATATATATATATATATATATATATATATATATATATATATATATATATATATATATATATATATATATATATATATATATATATATATATATATATATATATATATATATATATATATATATATATATATATATATATATATATATATATATATATATATATATATATATATATATATATATATATATATATATATATATATATATTTGCCACTTCACTAAACAGCAGATAAATTGTTTAAAAAAAATCCAAATCTCTCTCTTTTACAACTGTTTTTGTAGCATGCAACTGTAAAATTAGAAGAGGTCTTTCATGTTTTACTACTCTTTAACATTGCAATTAAAAAGCATGTTAGAGAAGCTGCATTTTGACTTTTTTACAGATTGTATGAAGATCAAATGAATATTTTGCTAAATCCATCTCTAAATCTATCTATAATTCCTTTTCAAACTCATATATGTATATAAGGATAGAATTACTGGAATAAACATACTGAAAAGCAAAAAAAAATAAAAAATATGTGGTTTTAACCTAAAAAACATGGTTTAAACCAAAAAAAAACTTTTTTTTTTTTTAAACATTTGTTTTTGCCAACCCTGATACAAGTAATAGCAGAATCCCAGTGATAGCTGATGCATTCCCAGCTAGCATAATATGTAAGCCAGTAACATACCTATATGGAAAATGAATGGATCACAACCACTCCACCAGCCTGGCATGTCCTTGATTTATGCCATCTCATCCTCTCAGTGCTTGGCTAGTAACAAAATGAATGCAGCATCACAACCGCTCCACCAGCCCAGCATGTCCTTGACTTAATGTCATGGGGGAACAAAGAGTATATTATCTCCATCTCATCCTCTCAGTGCTTGGCCAATAACAAAATTAATGCAGCAGCGGCAGCCCCACACTCTGAGCCTGACACTTATATAAACTAGTTTGTTGCTGTAGTTTCCCATTGCTGGGGTCACTGGTGCCGTGCATATCACTCTGCTGGTTGGCTTGGGTTGGTGCGGGAAACCTTTCGTGAGTGTGTATTATACCTTTGTAAGTAGCTTGTATCATATCATTCATTGTGATACTGGTTATGTACCCAAGTCTAATGTTTTAATGATTTTTTTTAAGGGCAAGGTTAGGGGGTGACTTTTGCCTGGAATATAGTTTTCAAGGGCTTACATTATTTATTCTTCAGTAGAACACAGCACAGCCTTGGGGGCCATTGTTTACATGAAGTTGACTAAAACAAGAATGTGCATTAATTCATCATATTTGTGACGGCTCTCATCCCAGTGCATTTGTGTATTTTATGTAATTTATGAAAAGTCAGTTTGGAAGTAATCATTTTTAATATCATAATATTTCCTTTCCTTTGTTTCAGGAGCATCTTGAAGTAATACAACAGAATGGCATCTAGTGAGTACCATTTTACATATGTTACTAAAGTTGCAGGCAACCACTGATGTGCCAGTGATCAATGTACAATTGATCACTTCCTGACAACAACAAAAAAAATATAGATAAATAGACAGATATAGATCTAAAAATATATGATCCTCTACTATCATTTATTCAGTGTGTCAATGGTTCAGTCTCTGTGCTGCAGTGTGGTGATGAGATTATATGATTATTGCGCTGCACAGTGCTGGTGCAGTCATGTGATCTCTATCCTGCACAGGGAATCAAAGCTCACTGTAAATGGATTTTATTAATTAATGTAGTTAAATCTGTTAATTTAATCCATGTTAAAATGTTATTTGTATACAGTTGATCACTCTGCAATTGAGTTTTTCACAAAGTAACACATTTGTACGGTGAGGGATGCCTGTAGCTTATTATGGTATCCATGACAAGCCTTCAAAATCTCAAGAGGGTCATGCACCTTATCGCCATCAAGGCTCTTTGTGATGGCTCTGTGTGTGCATAAAGTTTTTAGATAGTTTAAAGTACTTGAAATTTTCATGTTAAGTAGATCTATTATGTTGGATGACAAGAACAGAAGATGCAGCTCCTTAAATGTGGATGGCAAGTAATTGGGATTGAAAAGTTACACACTTTTTGTATATTTTTTTCATCCTAATATTTACAAGTATATTAATGGTATACAATTCCTTCCCTAATAGCCTTACGGATTGCTCTGGTCCAAATGGCCGTGGGCGAGGTGAAGACCAAGAACGTGGCGCGTGCCGTGCAGCTCATAAAGGAGGCTGCTGGCGGTGGCGCCCAGCTGGTGGTGCTGCCGGAGTGCTTCAACTCACCCTACGGCACCAGTAAGGAGCTCCACTTACCTGTGTATGATTAACTGTAACAGTATAGATACTAAGAGTGTAAAGTGATATCATCAGTAGTCCTGTGGTGTGGGTCAGAGGGAGAGAGGCCATGCTTGTCTGAAGGGGACAGGACAACGGTACTCAGGCAGCTTACACTTTGCCCGAGTCTAAAATTAGTATAGTCAGTGCGTCAGTTAGTCACTCCAACTCCCTTTGTTTCTCTTGACCTGAAGTGATCTTGGGAATATCTTATGAAATTCCCTGCCACGTGGGGAACACATAACGCTAAGCACACCACCGCTATCAACACCCATACCAGGAATATCACCACATCACAGGATGGCAAGTTCTGAACAAGCCAGAGGTTTTCAGAGCAACCAGTTGGTATGTATTTCACCACCTTCATACATGATTATTTTTGTGTCAGTTCAACAGCGTCGTCTCCACAGATCATTTTCCAAAGTATGCGGAGCCCGTCCCCGGTGAGAGCACCACTGCCCTCGGTGACGCGGCAAAGAAGTTTGGCGTGTTCGTGGTGGGGGGCTCGGTGCCGGAGAGGGAGGGCGACAAGCTCTACAACACCTGCACCGTGTGGGGGCCGCAGGGCAACATGTTAGCAAAGCACAGAAAAGTGAGTTCTGTTCATTTGATTGTGAAAGAACTTGAGACAGTGATGAAAGCTTCCTTTGCATTCCTAGATATCTGCCTATCACCACAAGTGTCTCATGCCCCTTACACTGCTGCACTTACTCCTACTCTGCCTCACACTCTGACCTCATGTTTTGTACATCTGTCGAGAGCTCTGATGCCCTGCCCATAATGGTAACTGTTCCTGGTGGTGGCGTGGTAACAGCAGAAGACCTTCCAATTCTCACTCTTCATATGATCCCTTTTGGCAAAAAAAATTTTATAGAAGAAGCCACTACCACTCCTTACATGACAGACTGCATTCCTTCATCCATAGCCTTCTTACATAGTGTAATGTACTCCCTTCATCTCATTCTTTCATCCAGAGGCTCTTGGTCCAACAAGTTTAACCTGTCCGCTGCAGTTGGCACGGATTTGGCCTTCACTGGTAGCCTGGCAACACATACATACTCCCATGTCTTTCTCTGCCTCTGTGGTGGATAGAGGAGTGTTTCCCATGTGGTATTTGTATGCTGGATATCGCCTCTCAAGGTGTATGACTTCACATTTTTCTTCATTGAATTGTAGCAGCCACTTTTTGTTCCATTCCTGTAGCTTGGTGAGGTCTTCTTGTAGGAAATCTGCAGTCAAGGGGTTAATATGTATAGGAGGAAAGTATCAGTTGCATCTATACCCAACTTCATTAGTAACAATCAGGCCATTACTTAACCCTCATCGAATAACTTTTAGAACTTTTATCAAGAACTCTTACGAATTTAAGTTTTGGTCTCCAGGTTCATCTCTTTGACATCAACGTGCCTGGAGGGCAGGTCTTCCGAGAGTCTGACTGCCTCTCGCCTGGCAGCTCCTTGACCACCTTCGACCTCCCCCACTGTAAGATTGGTCTCGGCATCTGTTACGACATGAGGTTTCCAGAAGTGGCTCGCATCTATGCAAAGTTGGGTGAGTGTTTTCATTGTACTGTATGTGTTGCTCTTTCCCTACTTGCTGTGCACAGAAATTCACAAATCACACTGCCATCTTTCATGCTTGTTCCTGTGATCATCATCATAAAGATTTCCCCTGGGGCCCAGGGGGGGGACGGGCCTTTGTCTATTGACGGCCCGTCAGTTCCTGTGATGTCAGCAAGGTTAGCAAGGAGACATAATATCCTAGTTCTTGTTGTATAAAACATTAGTCTCACTCTGTTGAACTGTCACACATAACATTCTCATATAAATTGTCACTTGAAAGATTGTACTGTATATTGCTTCACAGATTTCAAAGCAGTGAAGTATTATGAGATAGTTTGGACATGTGATTAGAATGAATGAAAATGACTTTGTGAAGAAAGTGTATGAGGGCAGGATTGAGGAAGGGGGTGTTAGGGGCCAGTGAAAAGGATCAGTAGAGTGGATGAGTAATTCACCATGGCCTGATCACGAGTTGGACTCGCAATCGCTAGCAAGTACCCTCTCAACATGAGCAAGCCCATGCTCATTATAGCTGATCCATGGGCACTGCCAGGACCTCACACACCACACACCCCATTCCCCTTGCTCAAGGGGGGACAGTAACCACTCCTTGCCAGTGGAAAGATTCTGGCCTGAGTGGGGCTCAAACCGCTGCCTGTCAGGATGTGAAACCTGGCAGCGCAGTGTTCTTAGCTGATTGAGTTATGGAATGGAGTGTTGAGAGGAGCAGGTAGACGAGAGATTGAGTGTACTGAAGGGGAGTAACAAAGTAGGGAAAGCTGGAGACACTTCTGCCGCGGCCATCCCAATGAGGGAACCAGTTGTCGGAGATTTAGATAGATAGATAAGTGTTTCCTGATGTGATGGATCATGTGATAAACTCCAGTTGTGATATGTTTCTCATACTTAGCAAGCCAGTGATTTTTTTCCTTTTCAAATCCAGCCTCATCTTAATGAATGGGTCTTGAAAATTTCTTAATACCAGTGATAATGCATTTACTTTATTTTCAATGCACAAATATGTATCATACAAGTAAGGCATAACATGACATTGTTCAGGCTGTAAAGTGGTGCTGTACCCCGGCGCCTTCAACATGACCACCGGCCCGGCCCATTGGGAACTGCTGCAGCGAAGCCGTGCCCTCGACAACCAGGCGAGTGGTGCTCCTCGTTTGGTGTATAACCCGTCCACAGCGATTGGCACGGATTTGGCTTTCAATGGTAGCCTGGTAACATAATGTCCCAGGTCTTTCTCTGCCTCTGTGGTGAATAGTAGAGTGTTTCCCATGTGGTATTGGTATGCTGGATATCCCCTCCCAAGGTGCAGGACTTAACATTTTTCTTCATTGAATTGAAGCAGCCACTTTTTGTTCCATTCCTGTTGCTTGGTGAGGTCTTCTTGTAGGAAATCCGCAGTCAAGGGGTTAAGAGAGACGTCTTGTAAACGGCTGTGCTCTGGTGGCAGCTGCACTAAACAATCACCGCTGTGTTGTTGATGGGTGATGGTGTTGCCTGTCCCATGTCACAAGGCTATTTAGTGCTTCAGCTGTTTGGCTCCAGCCCATGACATTTATTTACTTACCTTCTACACCATCACCATATCAGGAAATTTGGATAAATTACAAACATCAAAAGTGTGCACTATAACTAAGTGTTTGTGAATAGTATAAATATTTGTATGTCATCACTAAAACTGGGACACATCTTAGGTGACTTAGGAAATCCAGCATCCTGTATCCTGCTAAAAATGGTAACTATTTTGTGTCCACTCAACCAAAATTCCAAGATACTTTCACCAAGAAAATTTGTACTAAAACCCTGGGACCTCCATACCTGCTGTGTACATCCTTGACTTCTGAACAGCTGTTTGAATTCCACTTGTTTACCTTCACCTTCAGTCTCAAGTAATAATTCTCTCCCGCCAGGTGTATGTGGGGGCCGTTTCTCCCGCCCGTGACACAGACGCTTCCTACATCGCCTGGGGCCACTCCTCTATTGTCAGCCCCTGGGGGGAGGTCATCTCCACCTGTGAGGATGAGGAGGCCATCATCTATGGTGACCTGGGTGAGTGTTGGGCCTTTGGTTGCTGCGTCACCAGTCACCAAACTTTCACCCTTATGATGTACAGTACCCTCCTGAGTTTTGCGCTTGCTTTCTTCCTAAGGTGTAGCTCTAAACTCAAGGAATTGCAAATTGTGTTTCAAAGAGACAGCCAGACCACATGCCCGACACCAGCTGAGTTTGACAGAAAAATCATGCAATTTTATGCCTATGGTCCTACATGATGCAGCAAGAAGTTAGTTGGCAGATACTGCCAGACACTGAATACCGCCTTAATAATTTTGGTTTGGTCGCCCCTTATACACCGAACGCCTCATTTGGTCTTGCCCTCTTCGTAACCTTATCATGATGTGTAGTAAATAGTTATGATGACACTAACAGGCCCTAAACCCTTCCAGACATGGACTATGTGAATAAGGTGCGACAAATGGTTCCTGTCCTCAAGCAGATGCGGGACGATGTCTACGAGGTGACGGCCAAGTAACAACAGGAGACATAAGGTGTGTGTGTGTGTGTGTGTGTGCATGGGGATGATCAACACTTATCACTCTTCTTTACGTATGTGTTCTTGTCAAAGGTGATCCCTGAGGCTGTGCTGGGCTTCAGAGAGGGAGAAATTTTGCCCACTAGAAAAGTAGAAGTAAAAGTAGTAGTAGTAGTAGTAGTAGTAGTAGTATCTCCCAAGAAAAATAATATACCTGTGAGGAATTATCTTGGAAGCAGTTAATACAGGTCCATCATGGGAGAGATTTTTAAAAGAAGGCATAAAAAGGTATGATGGTGCAGTCGTCTTTAAAATTGTGGCATCACTTGGAATTCATTAACTAGATAGATACAAATAAGTGGTTACTTTGTACAGCCATCAGAATGAAAGCTGTTGACGGTATTTCAAGTTTACAAAGCACTTGTGTAAATTTTCAGGTTAGGGATGGTGTGAGCAGAGGAGGAAACACAGCCCTCAGGCCTCATCCCAGAGACCTGGGGTTCATGTCAAGGATTGTAACTATGTACAAAAACTTTTATTAGCTGTATCTTGCATGCACTCTTGTAAAAGTCAGTCATGTTGAAATCCCCCCCCCCCCAACCCAAGGCTATGATGAAGAAAAGTAACATTCATGCAAAAGTCTTCTCCCTAAATGTGACTCTAAAAGTCATTCAGCAATGTTGACTTTTACATAAGTCTGTACAGCACATGTTAAACACATTTGCCCAGGCAGGCAGCATTTCCCTGCTATCATGTGACATATTATAAAAGTATTTACTACTGAAAGGTTCAAGTAATTCCACCGTACAAGTCTTCACCTGTGTTCACTTTTCCTACTTGAGAGTTTTGTTAGAAATGGTTAGTGTTGCAATATTTTCAGAGTTTATCAAGCCAACTAATTTAGTCTTTTGTTATCTTGCTTGCCAAGAAAGCCGCACTTAAGTATTTGTATCGAGAGATTGTTGATTGAGTTTCACATCTTGTCTGAAATTGAAAAGCAGAGTTGTGGAGTTTTCGTGTCCTGCTCTGGCTGTGACTCACGACTGGCTCTGTCACAGCTCTGACCCAAATAGACCAGACTTGCTATATATGAGGTGCTGAGAGAGAAGGGAGGGCCAGGCACCACACCCTGGAGCTTGTGTTCTAGTATGATGTCCAAAAGCTTTCCTCTAACTTCAGGAAACAAAGTGCCCCAGTATTACAATATTCCTGAGGCTGAGAGCTATATTGTGAGTGTCAATAAAAGTATCTCTGCAGCACATGACCTCAAAAGTTACTAACATCCTGAGTGACAAGCGTCTGCAGCCCTCAGTCCTGGCCACCCTCACACACCTCACCATCATTCTTTAGTTTTGTAGTTAATAGAGGCATGTGTTCCTACATTTGCTGTATGATAAAACTTGTATCTCCCCATTCCAAAATTTGCTAGAATGAAGAGTGTGATGGCCACTGCAGAAAATGAGAAGGGGAGCAGGTGCACTCTCTCTCTTTCTGTATTAGTAACTATCTATCTATATTTATTTGTCTATCTTCTGTCCATTTGCCTCGCCCCTTGTCACACAGCACCTCATATATGGTACTTGATTTTATGTAGATAAAAGAGTAGTGTCCAAGAACAGTATCTGTTTGACCCTCTGTCAGTAATTCCTCACTGCTCACATCTTGTTCATTACATAAGAATAAATCACACTGTAGTCTTGGGTAATGCAAGGGAGAAATTGCAGTAAGCACATGTAGTCAGTCTCTTGAGTATTAACAATTATATACAGTTTTGTAAAGGTGAGTTATGGCATTTTGTACTTCCAGGAAGACCTAACCAGTTGTGTTCCATCCATACACGTATGAATTGAGTGTTGCCGCCACATAACAAGCCAGTGCTTTTTAGGTGATACTCTTTTGTGATAAAGAATGCTTAGTATGCCAGGAAGTACCATAAGCAAACTAAATAATTAACTGCAGTTCAAATAATACTTTAATAACAGTTTTCTAGCACTCACATTATATTTCATTGACTCTGCCATAATATTAAAATGCATATGTACATGAGGTCTTCTGTATGAATATGTGATCTAACATCATTCTGGGGAACCTTCCAAAAACTAAGTAGATGGCAGTACTGTGCCTGCCTCTCAGGCTGCAGTGCAAAGAAAGGCATAAGCAATACTTCTTGGTTTCTGTGAGAGCTGTGAGGCCGTGTGCCGTCATGTTTCATTCACATCATGCAAGTGATTTATGATGTAAATGGCTAGTAATTCCAATGTTATAAAAAATGATTTTGTCATATTGCCAACCAAGATGATCTTGCTAATAAGGAAGAGCATTCCACACACAAAAGACTATTCCATCAGTTCTTGCTTCCTTCCTTTGAGGACTGTTCTCGGCTGAAAGTTTCTATGCAAGCTGAAGTAAGTAGTTGGTGAACCATGTCTTTCCACCTTCCTTACCACCTTAGAGATCCTTTTTGTGTATTTCTTAAATGATTCAATTTAAAGGTTAAATAAATATAGAATCATTGCTCATGTGACTTACAGCATCTGAGGACAACAAAATGATCAAGGGGAGTATTAATAATATTACTACTCAGTCATTCTTGCTCTGCTCTTCATGTCAACTCTGTTATGATCAACAGACAGCGTTGCTTCTGCCGCCAACACTGCCATGACAAATTTGTGACTTTGCGTCCATGCTGACTTTCTTAGAAGCACTTCAACTTCTAGTTTCCCAGTACATGCATGTGCTGAGGAATATAACTGTTCAGCTTTGATTCAGTAAATGTCAAAATTGTAACAAATAGATAAAGTACAGGTAGTGTAGCTGAGATTAATATTCAGGTCCTTTTTCTCCATGAGAGGAGCTCAGATGTTCTCAGCCAGGCTCAGGAGACCATACAGTTGTGTGAAGCTGTGCAAGCAAGGTTCTCTTTGAGATGAGATGTGACAAAAACAAAACAAGGAAACAAGAATCTTGGATGGTAGTCAAAGTCATAGAGCAAAAAGTGTATAACTTTTTAGATATTTCCAGTGATTCAGCTTTATTCCTGTGTGTGGTGCAGGTCCATCTATTGTAAGATTAGCTTGTGGCAATGTTGCCAGGTCACCTCCTTCAATGGATGCAGTGACTGCTGATTGGTCAGCATGAGTAGGGTTCTTATAAGCACAGAGCAAGCCTTGACAGGGGACCAGTCTATAAAGTAATCCTAAAGGCAGCTCTAACACTGTACAGAGTGAAAGTTAGAGTTTATTTACACTGATGTGTCTAATTCCTTGTACGGTAAGGTCCTGAGCATTGCAAGAATGGGTGGACACACAAGCTCACACCTTTGTTTTCACACCATCCAACGTTGTAACTGAAGGGTTGTGCTACCTATTTAGTTGAATCTTTTGTAGGCAACACTGTTCTTGTATTGCAGTACTTGACCTCACATTGTTTGGGGCCCGACTGTACTGGTGATTTATTTCTCAACCTGTGATTGGAAAGAATGCTGTTGCTTAGGGTCTTTCCAACACTTTAAAATTATCCTCTGGCCTTTGTACAAATGGCCTGTCTACAATTATCATATTATGATTTACAAATTAGGATTTTATTATACATTGCATAATAAAATTGAACATTCTATGCATTACATCTTTGTTGGGTACTCCTAGCCCTCATCCTTGTAGTGGTGTGTGGCATTAGTGCATGGGGATGGAAGGGTTACGGTGGGGGATGTAGCATCTTTGTTGGGTACTCTTAGACCTCATCCCTGTAGTGGTGTGTGGCATTAGTGCATGGGGATGGAAGGGTTACAGTGGGGGATGCAGCCTCACCACTCCAGCTTGGCTGCTGTAAGTTGTGGCCCAACACATGATGTAGATGATGACAGACATCTTGGGACTAATACTGTGTCAGGAGTATTAATGTTCTTGTTAACCATGGCAGTCATAAGGACATTTTGAAGAACATGTCACAACATGTGGAAAAGTTGGATAATTATAGATATGGAGACGGGACCACACGAGCATAAGCCCAGGCCCTGTAAAATTAAAACTAGGTTAATACACCTGTTTGTTTGTTTGTGCACTTTGGGTCACGTCAGTGGTACTCTTTCTCTGGGAAGTGGACGTCCCTGCCTACAGTCTTGTGTTCCCTGCTTTCAAGGGGCTCTCAGGGAATACCTTGTGGTGACTGATGGAGTGTTTCTTACTCAATCAAATTACTGGATGTACCTTATCCTTATTTCAGGTGAAGAGGCTGTCAATAGGATGTTATATATGTGTGTGTGTGTGTGTATATATTTACCTAGTTGTGATCTCCAGGAACAGAGCTATGCTCATTCTGTCCCATCTGTCCAACTTGTACCACTTCCCTCTCCAGCCCATTCCAGACCTCCACACATCTCTGCGAGAAGCTGTTCTTCTTGATGTCTTCTACAAATTCCTTTTCTCAACAGCTTTCCATTTCCATCCACTTTTAATCCATTCTACAGGTTAGCAACCTTCATTATGATTCATTGTCATTTTGTCCACTCATTTCTATTTTATTATACAGGAACAGTGTGTTGTGGGCTTTCTTGTCTTTTGTTTTTGAATGCCCTTGAGCTTCTTCTGTTACTGTAAAAATTAATCTAAACACAATTAGTTTCAGTAATCTCACCAAATCAATATTATTATCCTAACCTGTCCCATCTAAATATCATAACTTAATTCATCTATACAACCTTCCACATCCTAGTATGAATATAACCTGGCCCATCTAAATATCATAACTTAATTCATCTATATAACCTTCCACATCCTAGTATGAATATAACCTGGCCCATCTAAATATCATAACTTAATTCATCTATACAACCTTCCACATCCTAGTATGAATATAACCTGGCCCATCTAAATATCATAACCTAGTTCATCTATACAACCTTCCACATCCTAGTATGAATATAACCTGGCCCATCTAAATATCATAACCTAGTTCATCTATATAACCTTCCACATCCTAGTATGAATATAGTTCATCTCTATAACCTTCCACATCCTAGTATGAATATAACCTGGCCCATCTAAATATCATAACCTAGTTCATCTATACAACCTTCCACATCCTAGTATGAATATAGTTCATCTCTATAACCTTCCACATCCTAGTATGAATATAACCTGGCCCATCTAAATATCATAACCTAGTTCATCTGTACAACCTTCCACATCCTAGTATGAATATAACCTGGCCCATCTAAATATCATAACCTAGTTCATCTCTATAACCTTCCACATCCTAGTATGAATATAACCTGGCCCATCTAAATATCATAACCTAGTTCATCTATATAACCTTCCACATCTAGTCTGAATAACTAACCAGCTTAACCAATCAAAATCGATATTAATATCCAAATAATATGAAAATTACTATCCTAACCTGGCCCATCTAAATATCATAACCTAATTAATCTATATAACCTTCCCCATTCACTCTAAAATTCCAAACTTACTTATTTACTCACCTAGCTTGGATCATAGACATATATAAACAGTCACCCATGATCCCCCATCCTCAGGCTTTTAATATATTTCTACACAGCATTTTGTAATAGACAAATTCATATGTTTAGCACCGAGGCAAAGAGAAAGAAGCAAGCAGCCACTCCCTTGTGAGAAGCATGCTGGTTTGATAGCGAGGGTGAGTCTCCTTGGTGACAGCACAGCAAGCAGAAAATCAGCTACAGCGTCATGTAAGGCAATAACAAATATGAACAATGAATGCAGCCTCACAGCCACTCCACCAGCCTGGCATGTCCTCAACTTATGCCTCTTTGTAGGGGCAGAACAACATGTAGGCTGCATCATTTTATCACTGCACTTTCAATTTCCTGGGCTCACTGGTGCCGTGCCTGTCACCCTGCTGGCTAGGGTGGGTTGGTGCAGGTGCTGTGATGGAGAGCTCTATTGAGTTTGTGTTGTAGAACACAGCACTGCCTTGGGGGCCAACCCTTCCAGGAGGTTGATCTCCACAAGAATGTACATCAATTATTCATGATAAAGATGTAGCTCTCATCCCAATGCATTTGTGTATTTTATGTAATTTATTAAAGGTCAGTTTGGTAGTTGAGTGTACTTTGTAATATTATAAAATTTCACTATTTCAGGAGCATCTTGAAGTAAAACAACTGTTTAAATTGCATCGTATCGCGGATTTTGAGGTTTATAGGCATTTTTATTATGTATTATTTCAAATATTTTTGCGGTAAAATAAGTATTTTCTTGCCTAAAAAATTAAAACAATATAAATCCGTCTGGGGTGTTGCGCGGCATGCACCGCCTTCCTCCATTGGGGGTGAGCAGGTACCGGTACCAGTACCGGTACTAACAGTACCAGCTAAACTACGGTACCGGTACCAGGTTGCTCGGTACCGGTACCAGATTGCTCGGATTTATTTATTGGATTTATTGATAATTTTCCATGTCCGATTCTTTTTTAGGTTGCTACTAAATATTGTTATTGTTATTAGACTATGATCGAGTACATCCATAATAACTATACATGCTATTTTTTTATCGAAAAAAATAAATATTCACTTCATTCAGAGAGAGAGAGAGAGAGAGAGAGAGAGAGAGAGAGATCACCATTCAGTGAGTGGATATCTCGGTGATATGGGTACTCGATCATAGTCTAATAACAATAACAATATTTATTAGCAACCTAAAAAAGAAAAGGAATTGGACATGAAGAATTATCCATTAACTCCAATAAATAAATAAAATAATAAAATAATGGAAACGGGAGCTGTGATGGTAACGGAAAGCAGGACAAAATGGTGGGAACTTGGGGGGACGGTCAGCGAGGCAGTGACAGCGTCTCCATACAGGGCCCATACCGCGTGATACCACATTGAGGCGGGCGGGCGAGCGCCGAGCGTCACTAAGATCCAGACGGTACCGGTACTAGCGGCAATGCGCAGTGCCGAGTGATCGTGACGTTTCCCGGCACCCAAGTGATCATGAGGCTTCGCGGTACCACTGTCACCCTCGCTATCAAACCAGCATGCTTCTCACAAGGGAGTGGCTGCTTGCTTCTTTCTCTTTGCCTCGGTGCTAAACATATGAATTTGTCTATTACAAAATGCTGTGTTGAAATATATTAAAAGCCTGAGGATGGGGGATCATGGGTGACTGTTTATATATGTCTATGATCCAAGCTAGGTGAGTAAATAAGTAAGTTTGGAATTTTAGAGTGAATGTAGAAGGTTATATAGATCAACTCGGTTTCGATATTTAGATGGGCCAGGTTAGGATAGTAATTTTCATATTATTTGGATATTAATATCGATTTTGATTGGTTAAGCTGGTTAGTTATTCAGACTAGATGTGGAAGGTTATATAGATGAACTAGGTTATGATATTTAGATGGGCCAGGTTATATTCATACTAGGATGTGGAAGGTTGTATAGATGAACTAGGTTATGATATTTAGATGGGCCAGGTTATATTCATACTAGGATATGGAAGGTTGTATAGATGAACTAGGTTATGATATTTAGATGGGCCAGGTTATATTCATACTAGGATATGGAAGGTTGTATAGATGAACTAGGTTATGATATTTAGATGGGCCAGGTTATATTCATACTAGGATGTGGAAGGTTATAGAGATGAACTATATTCATACTAGGATGTGGAAGGTTGTATAGATGAACTAGGTTATGATATTTAGATGGGCCAGGTTATATTCATACTAGGATGTGGAGGGTTGTATAGATGAACTAGGTTATGATATTTAGATAGGCCAGGTTATATTCATACTAGGATGTGGAAGGTTGTATAGATGAACTAGGTTATGATATTTAGATGGGCCAGGTTATATTCATACTAGGATGTGGAAGGTTGTATAGATGAATTAAGTTATGATATTTAGATGGGCCAGGTTATATTCATACTAGGATGTGGAAGGTTGTATAGATGAACTAGGTTATGATATTTAGATGGGCCAGGTTATATTCATACTAGGATGTGGAAGGTTGTATAGATGAACTAGGTTATGATATTTAGATGGGCCAGGTTATATTCATACTAGGATGTGGAAGGTTATATAGATGAACTAGGTTATGATATTTAGATGGGCCAGGTTATATTCATACTAGGATGTGGAAGGTTGTATAGATGAATTAAGTTATGATATATTTAGATGGGCCAGGTTAGGATAATAATATTGATTTGGTGAGATTACTGAAACTGATTGTGTTTAGATTAATTTTTACAGTAACAGAAGAAGCTCAAGGGCATTCAAAAACAAAAGACAAGAAAGCCCACAACACACTGTTCCTGTATAATAAAATAGAAATGAGTGGACAAAATTACAATGAATCATAATGAAGGTTGCTAACCTGTAGAATGGATTAAAAGTGGATGGAAATGGAAAGCTGTTGAGAAAAAGAATTTGTAGAAGACATCAAGAAGAACAGCTTCCCGCAGAGATGTGTGGAGGTCTGGAATAGGCTGGAGAGGGAAGTGGTACAGGCTAAGTCAATAAGCGCGTATAAGGCCAAATTAGACGGAAGTAATTGGAAAGACGGGACAGCACGAGCATAGCTCCATTCCTGTAGATCACAACTAAGTAAATACTAGGGGTGGGCAGGTACCGGTACCAGTACCGGTACTAACGGTTCCAGCTAAACGGTACGGTACCGGTACCAGATTGCTCGGTACCGGTACCAGATTGCTCGGTACCGGTACCAGTTGCTCGGATTTATTTATTGGATTTATTGATAATTCTTCATGTCCGATTTTTTTTTTAGGTTGCTAATAAATATTGTTATTATACTATGATCGAGTACATCCATAATAACTCTACATGCTATTTTTTTATCGAAAAAATAAATATTCACTTCATTCAGAGAGAGAGAGAGACCAGATCTCGATCATAGTCTAATAACAATCAAAATATTTATTAGCAACCTAAAAAAAAAAAGAATCGGACGAAGAATTCAGTAACTCCAATAAATAAATAAAATAATAAAATAATGGAAACGGAGCTGTGATGGAAACGGAAAGCAGGACAAAATGGTGGGAACTTGGAGACGGTCAGCGGGCAGTGACTCAGCGTCTACACAGGGCCCATACCGCATGGAGGCGGGCGAGCGCCGAGCGTCACTAAGATCCTAACGGTACCGGTACTAGCGGCAATGCGCAGTGCCGAGTGATCATTAAGCTTCCCGGAACCCAAGTGATCATGAGGCTTCGCGGTACCAGGTACCGGTACCGGGTACCGCGAGGAATCGATTCTTCGCGGTACCAGTACCGGTACCCGGTATCGGTACCTGGTACAGCGAAGCCTCATGATCACTTGGGTTCCGGGAAGCTTAATGATCACTCGGCACTGCGCATTGCCGCTAGTACCGGTACCGTTAGGATCTTAGTGACGCTCGGCGCTCGCCCGCCTCCATGTGGTATGGGCCCTGTGTGTAGACGCTGAGTCACTGCCCTGCTGACCGTCTCCCCAAGTTCCCACCATTTTGTCCTGCTTTCCGTTTCCATCACAGCTCCCGTTTCCATTATTTTATTATTTGATTTATTTATTGGAGTTACTGGATAATTCTTCATGTCCGATTCTTTTTCTTTTTTAGGTTGCTAATAAATATTGTTATTGTTATTAGACTATGATCGAGTACCCACTACCCATATCACCGAGATATCCACTTACTAAGTGGTGATCTCTCTCTCTCTCTCTCTCTCTCTCTCTCGCCTACAGTGGCGAACAGCTGACCTCCACCCATCCCTCTTTGCATACATTCCACAAAGAGGCGCCACTGACTGCGTAGTCACCCTCCTCACCCACATGCGAAGAGGCCGGGGTATTGCTGTCTTCCTGGACTTGGAGAAAGCATTCGAGCTAGCCACCCCTCTGCCAATCCTCTCTGCCCTTGCTCGCAAGGGGATCGGGGGAAGACTCCTTGCATGGCTGAGAGAGTTTCTCCATGGCCGTGGAGGGCAAGTCCGCTTCCAGGGACATGTTTCGAGGCGCTTCGACCACATCAATGGCACACCTCAAGGCAGTATCCTCAGCCCCTTCCTCTTCAACGTTCTCATGGAGGAGCTGATGAGCGTTGACTACGGAGAGGGGGCTAAGCTCCTCTGCTATGCTGACGACCTTGCCCTAGTCCTGAACCACCGAACCTGTCTCCATCAAGTTCCACACGCCCTCAACCAGCTCAACAGGAAGTGCACAGAACTAGGGCTCAAGATCAACTTTGAGAAGACCAAGGTCATGCCAGTTGGCATGCCTTCCCCTGAACGGCCCTTCCAAATAGCAAACCAGGACCTCGCTTACACTACCACCCACCAGTACCTGGGTGTCTGGCTGGACAGTCACCTTCGGTTCGGCACTCAGGTACGCTATCTAAGAGAGCGCGTAGCAACTCGCACCAACATCCTGCGAGCTCTGTCCAAATAAAACACGGGGGCATCCTATCGTGTCTTACGCGCCTTCTACACACACGCCATACGGTCTATCATAGACTACTGCGCTCCTTGCCTGTGTTCGCTCTCCCCTGCACTCACAAAGAAGTTAGAGGTGGCACAAAATGACGCTCTCCGGGTCATCCTAGGAGCCCCGCCATGGACTCGCCTGACCAACCTTCGCCTGGAAAGTGGCTTCCCATCATTCCACCACCGCATCCTTGCCCGAACATCCACTGTAGTTGGGAAGTTCATGAAGCAGCAACCACACGGCACAGTCTCCACACAGCTGCTTCATGCCTTCCAGAGACCACCACAAGCCACTCCAGACGGGGACTGGATACATGATGCCGCCGACGCAGTCCGTCACTTGGAAGTGGAGAGGCTTGTCTGCAGTGGCTCAGACCTGCCACACCCTGACTACCACTCCCCTCCACCCTGGGTTCCTGGTCCATTCCAGATGAGCCTCCCTACCACCTCAGCTCCTAGGGCCTCTCACCCCATCACCCTCCGCCAAGAGGCTTTGCAGCGCGTGGCTTCCATGGACAACAGGACTGCCAGCCACTACTACACCGATGGCTCGCTGGGCGCCGATGGGTCTGTGGGGGCTGCCTTCGTGTGCGGAACCCAGACAGGACTGTGGCGCCTGCCACCGCAAGTCTCCATCCTGCAGGCAGAACTGGCAGCCATCCTCTGTGCCCTGCGTCACGCTACTGCCGATATGAACACCACCATCATCATCCACTCCGACTCGCTGTCAGCCCTCAAGGTCCTGCAGGCAATGAGCGTCAGAGACTACACTCGGCTCATAACCACCATCCTCCATGAAGCCAACACCCTTGTCTCACTGGGCAAGAACATCATCCTGGACTGGGTGCCAAGCCACGTTGGTCTGAGAGGGAACAAGAAGGCTGACCGTGCTGCTGCCACGGCTCGGTCCCTTCCACAGATCACTTTCCCCCTTGCCCCCAGCCTGTCCTACATTAAGAACAAAGCATCCCAGGCGGCCCTCTCACTCACCCGACTAGAACATGAGGCCGTCCTGGCTCAGGGCTCTGCCTCTGCCTCGTGGAACAGCACGGCCACCCACCACAAGCCTGTCATACAGCTCCCACACACCACACCCAACACCATCCTCGCCTCCATCCGCCGCCTCAGACTCGGGTTTGCCTGCTACGAGGAGGTGGCAAACAAGGATACCCCACCCTGCCCCCACTGCTGGCAAGCCACCCGGAAACCTCTGCTGCACTACATCCTGGAGTGCCCCCTCACCACCCCGCTGCACCCACCCGGCCCACAGCTCCACCCTGACGACGACACGGCTCCCCAGACAGCAGAAGAGCGAGTGAGCCTCACCCAAGACTCCACCCTGGCAGAGGTGCTGGCAAAATTCCCACCTCCTCGATAAGCTGAAAACTGAAGACATCCTCTGACGGGCCCGCCGGCCCGTGCCCTCCCCTAGTAGGACAAATCAACAACAACAGCAACATTCTCTCTCTCTCTCTCTCTCTCTCTCTCTCTCTCTCTCTCTCTCTCTCTCTCTCTCTCTCTCTCTCTCTCTCTCTCTCTCTCTCTCTCTCTCTCTCTCTCTCTCTCTCTCTCTCTCTCGCCTACTACACCTCCAATATTTAATCATCTTATATAATCCATCATACAATTCTTTATAGCCAAAAACTCTCGCCAAGGGATTCAAACTTTTTTCGTTAATGCTTTATTGGATAAATATTGTTATGCCGGACGTGTTACTTGGGTTCCGTGTCGCCGTCACAAGACTCCGTGGGAGGGAGATATGTAAACACTTTGCACAGCTTCTGTAGTTTAATATTCTTCCTTAGTAGTACACTTCACTCTGACTCTTCACTGACCACTAGCTTACTATGACTGGGACTGGGACTCTCTCGCCCTCTTCTCCAAATATATCCAGAACAGTACAGTCTAGAATGTTACAGTATATTTTAGATCACACAAGAACATGTAGCAAAAATATATGCGAGTTGGCGCCTGGCCGCGCCCCGCGGGGCGCGGACGGCTCGCCTTGCTCCCCGCCCCCTTGCTCGTTTCTCCGGGAGCCTTCTAGAGGCCTATGGTCGCCGGGGGAAGCTTCCAGCACAACAATATGATTCTCTCTCTCTCTCTCTCTCTCTCTCTCTCTCTCTCTCTCTCTCTCTCTCTCTCTCTCTCTCTCTCTCTCTCTCTCTCTAAAAGTTAACGAGTCATACGAATTTAACAGTGGCAAGTAAAAAGAAAACGAAGTCTTGGGTTAAAAGTTAGTGAGTCCCACGAGTCTTTAGAAAACGCTAATATATATTGTTATTGTTATTAGACTATGATCGAGTACATCCATAATAACTATACATGCTATTTTTTTTTCGAAAAAATAAATATTCACTTCATTCAGAGAGAGAGAGAGAGAGAGAGAGAGAGAGAGAGAGAGAGAGAGAGAGAGAGATTTACATAGATTTACATAGAAAATCAGACCTCACAGACCCCATGGTCCAGACTAGGTGGTCTGTCCTTAAACCTAAGTGATTTTACATTAATCAGAAGGCTCCTAAACGTTGCATTTCTACTCTAGTTGATATTAAGTTGAAGGAGAGAGAGAGAGAGAGAGTTTTCTTTACAGGAAATTTATTTGGGAATTTCATCAGAAGTCATTAAGAAAAAAAAACTCCTTCGGATACCGGTACCGGTACTAACGGTACTTGAGTTTTCGGTACCGGTACTACCGGTACTCAAATTAACGGTACTTGCCCATCCCTAGTAAATACACACACACACACACACACACACACACACACACACACACACACACACATATAACATCCTACTGACAGCCTCTTCACCTGAAATAAGGATAAGGTACAGTCGCGATATGAAGTGATGTCGCCGTGTACGTTTATTTTCGATCACACAAGTATCGTTATATATTTTCAAGAGTACCATTATTTTCCTGTATCTTCATCATAACTTGACTAAATATATTTTACAAGTTAGAAAAAAATAGAAAAGAAATATTCAGTGATGTCTTACGAAGAGTTGTCGAAATATTTTGACACAGTGTTTTCGTTCAGCAAGGAACAAGTCAAATGAAGTCCAACTATCGACATGTTACTCAAACAAAGTAAAATGGGGTCTTTTCCGTTTGGCGTACAGCGCTAAAAGTAATTTTAATATAGATTTTTCTATGTATTTTTGTCCGTAGAATCAGAATATCACATTATTTTTTTGGAGAAATTAACAGTTTTTGAGTTATTTGCCTTTAAAGTTATTTTCTTCCTATCTATTACTGAAGGAATTCAA
>NC_066559.1:10995906-11008467 GCF_024679095.1 Eriocheir sinensis
CTCGTGCGCAAAGTGTCATCGATCATAAACAATGTTGATCTGTCTACATTCGTGAAACCATTAAGTATTTTAAAACATTCGATCAGTTTTCCTCGGAGGCGACGTTTCTCAAGAGAGAACATGTTAAGGGTAGAAAGCCTTTCTTCGTAGGATTTGTTGCGCAAGGAAGGGATAATTTTCGTTGCCCGACGCTGAACACCTTCTAATTTAGCAATATCCTTTGCATGGTGAGGAGACCAAAACTGTACCGCATATTCCAAGTGGGGTCTGACTAAACTGTTGTAGAGCGGAAGTATTACATCTTTATTCTTAAATAAAAAGTTTCTTTTAATGAAGCCCAACATTCTGGTCGCTTTATTTGCTGCATCGATGCATTGCTGTGAGAATTTGAGGTTTGACGCGATTTTGACCCCCAAGTCCTTGACGCATTGAACGCTTTTGAGTTTAACGCCGCGCATTTCGTAATCAAACTTTTTATTCCTCGTTCCAACTTGAAGGACCTGGCACTTGTCTACGTTAAAGGGCATCTCCCATCTATCCGACCAAGCTGAAATTTTGTGCAAATCCTCTTGGAGGCTTTGCCTGTCTTCGTCAGTGAGAACCGAGTTACCAATCTTTGTGTCGTCTGCAAATTTACTAATGCGGTTATTGAGTCCAACATCCACGTCGTTGATGTAAATAATGAAGAGCACTGGGCCAAGAACCGAGCCCTGAGGGACGCCACTAGTGACAGGCGCCCACTCTGAGTTAAATCCGTCAAAGAGAGAGAGAGAGAGAGAGAGAGAGAGAGAGTTTTCTTTACAGGAAATTTATTTGGGAATTTCATCAGAAGTCAGAGATAAAAAAAAATACTCCTTCGGGTACCGGTACCGGTACCGGTACTACCGGTACTCAAATTATCGGTACTTGCCCATCCCTGTAGTGGTGTGTGGCATTAGTGCATGGGGATGGAAGGGTTACTGTGGGGGATGTAGCATCTTTGTTGGGTACTCCTAGCTCTCATCCCTGTAGTGGTGTGTGGCATTAGTGCATGGGGATGGAAGGGTTACTGTGGGGGATGTAGCATCTTTGTTGGGTACTCCTAGCTCTCATCCCTGTAGTGGTGTGTGGCATTAGTGCATGGGGATGGAAGGGTTACAGTGGGGGATGTAGCATCTTTGTTGGGTACTCCTAGCCCTCATCCCTGTAGTGGTGTGTGGCATTAGTGCATGGGGATGGAAGGGTTACAGTGGGGGATGTATCATCTTTGTTGGGTACTCCTAGACCTCATCCCTGTAGTGGTGTGTGGCATTAGTGCATGGGGATGGAAGGGTTACAGTGGGGGATGTAGCATCTTTGTTGGGTACTTCTAGCTCTCATCCCTGTAGTGGTGTGTGGCATTAGTGCATGGGGATGGATGGGTTACAGTGGGGGATGTAGCATCTTTGTTGGGTACTCCTAGCCCTCATCCTTGTAGTGGTTGCGGTGTGACAGCGCAGCAAGCACAATATCAGCTACCGTAGTATGTTAGCCAATAACAATTATGAACAATGAATGCAGCCTCACAGCCACTCCACCAGCCTGGCATGTCCCCAACATAATGCCTCTTTGTCGGGGAATAACAATGTGTACATCATTTCCAATTCTTTCTCTCAATGCTTGGCCAGTCGTTACAACATTAATGCAGCAGCACCCTTGCACTCTGAGCTTAACACTTATATAAGCAAGTTTGTGGATGCACTTTCTCATTCCTGGGCTCTGGTGCCGTGCCTGTCACTCTGCTGCTGGGGTGGGTTGGTGCAGGCGCTGTGACGGAGAGCTCTATTGCGTTACAGCTTTATACATAGTTTATATTATATCATTGTAGTATTCTTTATGTACTTCAGTCTGATTTTTACCATTTCCTTAGGTCACAGAAGATTAGCCAGTCTTTTAAGGGTATTTTTCCCGTTTGATATGCAGAAGTCCTGTCAACCTATCAGCAGCATCACGAAACAGTCCATGAAAATCCCAGCAATTTCTACGAGAGGCCTTTCAAACAGGCAAACTGAAGAGCTGATAAGTTTGAAAGTACAGGAGGTTGATCTCCACAAAAATGTACATCAATTCATCATGATATAGATGTAGCTCTCATCCCAATGCATTTGTGTACTTTGTCAGTTTGGTAGTTGAGTGTACTTTGTAATATTATAAAATTTCATTTTATTTCAGGAGCATCTTGAGGTAAAACAACAGAATGGCATCCAGTGAGTACCATTTTACAAATCTTCATAATTTAGACCATTAGTGCATGTGTGATTAATCAGTAAATATGATCCTCTACCAGGGGCGGATCCAGAAAATCAATCTGGGGGGAGCCCGATGGTAAAATTTCATAAGTTAGCGACAGCCTCAAACAGTGAAGACCAATGGATAGTGATGGCGGTTCTTTGCTTAAAATCCGCAGCTCCCGAGCAATCAACGTATATGTGACAAATGAATTTTTCTTGTATCGATCTATCTATCTATCTATCTATCTATCTATATCTATCTATATCTATCTATATCTATCTATATCTATCTATATCTATCTATATCTATCTATATCTATCTATATCTATCTATATCTATATATATCTATATATATCTATATATATATATATATATATGAAGTGCAATCAATATTAAGCTGGCAAGCAATAACAAGAAACAATTCAAATTGTAGCTACATCCGACCAGTAAAAAGGCAGATCTGAACAGATAGAAATCATCACCATACGAGCATTCGAAGAAAACTAAACGTTTATTTCGATATGTAAGCAGCAAGGGTGATCATAATACAGGTCATATATAAATTACAAACCTAACCTTTACAATAAAGACCTAATATGTAAAAGTAGACACAGCTGAAGATAAAAAGGAATTCTTATAGGGCTTCTTTTACATGGGATTGAGGTAACACATTTGTAAAGATTGGCTGATCTAAAGAAATATATTTACAAATTCCCAAGTATTCAACAAGTGCCTTACTAAGCGAAGAGTAGTCGGCGGTTTTTTTCGCCGAATTTGCTTATCACTTTCTCAACTGAAATGGGGATATCATAGTGAACACAGAGGAGGGCAAGTCCGTTCAGGCGCTCTTGGCCGACGATACTCCTCAGATAGGTTTTCAGCCTTTTCAATGCTGAGAAAGACCTCTCGGCTTCCGCGTTGGAGACTGGAAGCGTCAACAGAGTTTTCAAGAGAATGGCGAGATTGGGGATTACATGCTGGTGTTGGTGTGTGCCTGGGCTTCTTTGATAATCTGGAAGACCGGAACAGTGCTCCGCTTCAGCCTTCACGAGTGTCAGGGATTCGATGTCGAGCTCGTAGAGCTTCGCCGCTTGAAGCACAGCCGCAACATCCGTTTCGGGGCCTTTGAGGAGTTGCTTGAGTTGAAGTGTGACAGGCACTGTGTCGTCGCCGAACCGACTCTTCAACTCAGCCAAGACGTGGTCCACGAACGGAATGTACTCTGGATCGCAAAAGTATCGGTGCACAATGTGTGTGAAACATTTTGGACAACAGTTCGATCGTCAGTGAAATGTTGGTGTCCGACGTACCACATGTTGGTAGCCCTGATGTCCAGAGATGCCATACAACTACCAGTACTGATATCCCCTTCCTACTATATAATTATATAGCTTACCCCCCCCCATGGGTACGGCGTACTACGGCCCTGTACGAGTATATAGATTGTTAAATGAGCGCGGGGCCCTGGGCACGTGCCTGTTGTGCCCTGGCCCTGCAGGAGAGTGAAAAATTACATCAGACACCGAAAAAAAATAATTTTTGCCTGAGCATCCCGTCCACCTCCGCATAGTAAAGCCCAAGGAACCAGAAAAGGATTTTTTTTTAAGTTTGGAGGAAGTGGCGGCCGGCTTCTCTCCCCAGCTCTCTAGCTTTTTAGGGGTATCTTAAATATATTTTAGGTTTTCTCAATTCATGGGTATTTCAAATATTTTAACTATTCTAATTTTTTTTTTTTTGGGGGGGGGGGGGGCCCGGGCCACCTAGCTCCTCACCCCCGTATCCGCGCCTGCATATGCCTACAGCCGACGACACATTCCGTATTACAGTTGCAGCACATTATAAGCGAGTCAGTTATGTACCGACTATTCGCATACACTCGAGATTTTCTGGGGGGGGGGCGGAGATTTTTTTTGGGGCCCGGACCCCCTGGGCCCTCCCCCTGTATCCGCCCCCGTCCTCTACTATTGTTTATTCAAAATGCCTGTGACTGGTGGTTCACTCACTGGTGCAGTGCAGTGCAGTGATGTGAGTATATGACTGTTATGCTGCACAGTGCTGCTGCAAGCATGTGGTCAACACCCTGCACAGGGGACTAGAGCTCACTTTAAAATGGACTTCATTAATTAATTTTGTTAAATCCAGTAATATAATCCGTGTTTTAATGCTTTTTGTATATGGCCGATCACTTTACGAGCATTTATTAACAAGGTAAGCCAGTCCTGCAGTGAGGGACGCCTGTAATACATTAAGACCTTCATGAATGTACACACCTGTCCTGGGGGTGATGCACCTTGCTGACACCTTCAAGGCTCAGACCTTCATGAATGTACACACCTGTCCTGGGGGTGATGTACCTTGCTGACACCTTCAAGGCTCAGACCTTCATGAATGTACACACCTGTCCTGGGGGTGATGCACCTTGCTGACACCTTCACCTTCCTTGACATCTAAATGGTACTATATCCTTCCTGACAGCTAAATGGTACTATATCCTCCTTGACAGCTAAATGGTACTACATCCTCCTTGACAGCTAGATGGTACTACATCCTCCTTGACAGCTAAATGGTACTACATCCTCCTTGACAGCTAAATGGTACTATATCCTCCTTGACAGCTAAATGGTACTATATCCTTCCTGACAGC
This sequence comes from Eriocheir sinensis, assembly GCF_024679095.1. Lineage (NCBI taxonomy): Eukaryota > Metazoa > Arthropoda > Malacostraca > Decapoda > Varunidae > Eriocheir > Eriocheir sinensis. Next base: position 11,000,801 of record NC_066559.1, read on the forward strand.
TAAATGGTACTATATCCTCCTTGACAGCTAAATGGTACTACATCCTCCTTGACAGCTAGATGGTACTATATCCTCCTTGACAGCTAAATGGTACTACATCCTCCTTGACAGCTAGATGGTACTATATCCTCCTTGACAGCTAAATGGTACTACATCCTCCTTGACAGCTAGATGGTACTATATCCTCCTTGACAGCTAAATGGTACTACATCCTCCTTGACAGCTAGATGGTACTATATCCTCCTTGACAGCTAAATGGTACTACATCCTCCTTGACAGCTAAATGGTACTACATCCTCCTTGACAGCTAAATGGTACTACATCCTCCTTGACAGCTAAATGGTACTATATCCTCCTTGACAGCTAAATGGTACTATATCCTCCTTGACAGCTAAATGGTACTATATCCTCCTTGACAGCTAAATGGTACTATATCCTCCTTGACAGCTAAATGGTACTATATCCTCCTTGACAGCTAAATGGTACTATATCCTCCTTGACAGCTAAATGGTACTATATCCTCCTTGACAGCTAAATGGTACTATATCCTCCTTGACAGCTAAATGGTACTACATCCTCCTTGACAGCTAAATGGTACTATATCCTCCTTGACAGCTAAATGGTACTATATCCTCCTTGACAGCTAAATGGTACTATATCCTCCTTGACAGCTAAATGGTACTATATCCTCCTTGACAGCTAAATGGTACTATATCCTCCTTGACAGCTAAATGGTACTATATCCTCCTTGACAGCTAAATGGTACTATATCATCCTTGACAGCTAAATGGTACTATATCCTCCTTGACAGCTACATGGTACTATATCCTTCTTGTCAACTAAATAGTACTATATCATCCTTGACAGCTAAATGGCACTATATCCTCCTTGACAGCTTTACGTATTGCTCTGGTCCAATTGGCCGTGGCCGAGGAGAAGACCGAGAACGTGGCACGGGCCGTGCAGTTCATCGAGGAGGCTGCCGGCAATGGTGCCCAGCTGGTGATTCTGCCGGAGTACTTCAATGTACCCTGCACCCGCTGTAAGGAGCTCTACTTACATGTGCAGAACACTATATTTATGAAGAGTATAAAGTCTTTTTTTTTTTTGGGGGGGGGAGGGGGGGTGCCTCTAGTGCTGGTAGGCTCTTGTGAGGGGCCTCTTGGACTCCCCCAGTCCATTAGCAAGCAGATTTTATTCATAGTGGCCGCCGTGATATATGACTTTTTGCTTGGCCCATGCCTCCCCCCAGCGCAGCACTTGAATGATGTCGCTGAAGTTAGGGTTGATTGAAGATCTGGGCAGCATGTGGGTAACCTTCAGACACTCGGCGATGGCTTGAAAAATTAGTGTTTCGGTGGGACTCAAACCTTGGTCCACGGGCTCACCACACCTGTACCCTGACCACCTGGCCACCGCCTCCCCGTGTATAGAGAGAGATCAGTTCATTAGTGTTTCGGTGGGGCTCAAACCTTGGTCCACGGGCTCACCACACCTGTACCCTGACCACCTGGCCACCGCCTCCCCGTGTATAGAGAGAGATCAGTTCATTTGTGTTTCGGTGGGACTCAAACCTTGGTCCACGGGCTCACCACACCTGTACCCTGACCACCTGGCCACCGCCTCCCCGTGTATAGAGAGAGATCAGTTCATTAAGGCGGCTTTACACCTGGCAATTCCTGGCCGGCAATACAGCCGCGACGATCTCGGCTGGGTGCTCTCGGGAGCAATATTGCTCGGGAGCAAGTACGTTCACGCGTGGGAGGACCCGCCGGGAGCATCAACACGTAAACTGCTAGTAAGTGCAAGGGCATGAACTCATCCCAGACACCCCAAAAGGCTACTGCCGTATATTAAAACCACAATGAGTTTGGTCCATTAGCCTAATATTGTAGAAATACTTGGAGTAAACGAGTTTTATCATAAGTAGTATTGATTGATTGATTGTTTATTGTTGCAGTTAACAACAAAGGAGAAGGGAGGAATATGCCATCGCAACCCCCAGGCATTACATAGTGTGATTATATAATACACGAAAATAATCATTCCTTACCTCCTTCGATATCTCGGAGAGATAAACATTTCTCGTATGTTGCTGCCATTCTCTCAAAAGTTGTTTTGCGTAGACTCAGCTTCTCATACAGCTTATCTTGTGGGTCCCACAAGTATCTATGCTGCCTAACTTCTTCTAGTAATGCCACCTCGGCCTCCTGGCTCCAAATCTTGTTGTCTGTATCTGTCATTTCTTGTTTTATTGGCGCCGACATGTTGTACCCAGCCGCCAGTCGGCAATACAAGACGAACGCGCTCAGCTGCAGAAAACTTGCCGCGAGAAGGGCTCCCAGACCCAGACCAAGAATGCTGCCGAGCCTGTATTGCCAGCCGCGAATTGCCAGGTGTAAAGCCGCCTTCAATGTTTCGGTCAAACCTTGGTCCATGGGCTCACCACACCTGCACCCTGACCACCTGGCCACTGCCTCCCCGTGTACAGAGAGAGATCAGTTTATTATAAACATTATATATATTTTTACTACAGTTTGTTTTTGTAACAGTTCAACAGCGTCGTCTCCACAGGTCTTTTTGAAAATTCCGCGGAGCCCGTCCCCGGTGAGAGCACCGTCCCCCTCGGTGAAGCGGCGAAGAAGTTTGGCGTGTTTGTGGTGGGCGGCTCACTGCCGGAGAGGGAAGGCGACAAGGTCTACAACACCTGCACAGTCTGGGGGCCGCAGGGCAACATGGTAGCTAAGCACAGAAAGGTGAGTTGTGTTCATTTAATTTTGGAAGCAATGGAGACGATGATCAAAGCTTCCGTCACAGTCCGAGATGTCCGGTGATCACCCCTTACACTGACCTGCCACACCCACTCCTCTGCCTCACACCCTGACCTCATGCTTGTCTGTCTGTCATTTAATCTTGAAGGAACTTGAGACAGTGATCAAAGCTTCTGTTGCGATCTTAGTGTCTGTATCTCCACAAGTGTATCTTCTGTCCCTTAAGGCGGCTTAAAGGCGGCGTTCCACCTGGCAATTCCTAGTCGGCAATACAGCCGCGACGATCTAGCAGCTAGACCGGCTGGGTGCTCTCGGGAGCAAGAACGTTCACACGTGGGAGGAGCCGCCGGGAGCATCAAGACGTAAACTGCTAGTAAGTGCAAGGGCATGAATTCATCCCAGACACCCCAAAAGGCTACTACCATATATTAAAACCACAATGAGTTTGGTCCATTAGCCTAATATTGTAGAAATACTTGGAGTAAACGAGTTTTATCATAAGTAGTATTGATTGATAGAAGGGAGGAACATGCCATCGCAACCCCCAGGCATTACATAGTGTGATTATATAATACACGAAAATAATCGTTCCTATCCCTCCTTCGATATCTCGCAGAGATAAACATTTCTCGTATGTTGCTGCCATTCTCTCAAATGTTGTTTTGCGTAGACTCAGCTTCTCATACAGCTTATCTTGTGGGTCCCACAAGTATCTATGCTGCCTAACTTCTTCTAGTAATGCCACCTCGGCCTCCTGGCTCCAAATCTTGTTGTCTGTATCTGTCATTTCTTGTTTTATTGGCGCCGATATGGTGTACCCAGCCGCCAGTCGGCAATACAAGACGGACGCGCTCAGCTGCAGAAAACTTGCCGCGAGAAGGGCTCCCAGACCCAGACCCAGACCAAATATGCAGCCTTTCCTGTATTGCCGACTAGGAATTGCCAGATGTAAAGCCGCCTTTAAGCTGCGTTCAGACCTGTGCGTCTTGCGCCCGGTTGCCGTGCATCTGCATATATATGCCTCTACACATGCAATACGCACACTCAAGCATGCCTCTAGCTGCATGCCTCTTCCTCAATGGATGCACATGCCTCCTTCTGTTCTGGAGTGAAGCACACATACACTTCTCAGTCGTCAAGGTGTCTGCTCTGAACCAAGCAGTTGCTGCTGCCGCAGCTAGTATTATTTTGCGACAAAAATGAAATCAAAGGAAAAAGCATGAGTGCTGGGTCAGTGAATATCTTGCACGTCGGAGTGTATGTGTGAGTGTTGAAGAAGAGGAAGTACGACCGAAGGCGCTTAATTTTGTTCAGGACTGCCTCTGACGTGTTCATGTATATTTTTGAGGAACTGTAGAGCATCATTCCGTTTCACCCTGTCTTTTATAGTCTGCGGAGCTAGCCATCCCAAGACAAGTAGATCAACGATAATCCTCAATAAAGTTTATATTTGTTTCATTGGACCAATCTACCATACTGGCAATACAAAGGAGGACCTAAAAATCAGAAAACACAGGGTATATTAATTAAACCATGGGTGACGGGCGACTGTTGCACGAGTCTCCCCGTCTTGGATGGAGAGACACTTGTGCCTTAAAAATTCATGCATCTGCGCACATTGGCCTGTGCGCACAGACTTGAAGGATGCCTTACCCTGCACTGATTCATGCCTCTGCTTGCCTCTTCATGCAATAAACGAATAGACGAATTGACCAAATTGAACAAATTACAAATTGATGTTTTGTATTCAGATGCATCTCTTTGACGTCAACATTCCTGGTGAACTGGTCATGGAAGAGTCCAGCTGCGTCACTCCCGGCAACACCTTGACCACCTTTGACCTCCCCCAGTGTAAGATTGGTCTCGGCGTCTGTTACGACATGAGGTTTCCAGAAATGGCCCGACTCTATGCAAAGTCAGGTGAGTGTTTACATTGTGCTGCATTTGTTAACTCTTTTGCATACTACTTGTTATGTTTGTCTTTGCCTAATGCGTATTTGTTATGTTTGTCACTCTTTGCCTCCTACTTGTATGTGCTGAAGTTTACAAGTCACATGATCATCTTCTGTGCTCGTTCCCGTTACACAGCCCCGTGACGCCAGCAAGGTTAGCAAGGAGACGTAACATCCTAATTCCTCTTGTATAAAGCATTGGTCTTAGTCTGCTGGTATTCCGTGCATAACATACTCACATTTAGCATTCTGGGATACAGCTAATTGTCACTTTGCAAATTGTACTGTGTATTATTTCACACTTTTCAAAGCAGCAAAAATATTTATTATGAGGTGGTTTGGACTTGTGATGAGAATGAAGGAGAGTGACTTTGTGAATAGAGTTTGTGAGGGCAGGATTGAGGGGGAGGGTAAAACATGAAGTAATTTCTTGGTTTGATTGGTGGATGTTTGGCTTGGAGGCTTATTGCAGAGAATTCTTTTTTTTTTTCTCATTACTCAATATTTTGCTATCCATATTTTAGTGCATGTAGCAATTAAGGGCTTTGGTAGAATAATTTGTCCAGCAGTTCCTTGGTGTGAGTGATGGGCAGGTGGCAGCCAGGCATGTAGTAGTTTTAATCTGTAGTTCCTATCATTTCATGCTCTGTAAAGTTTGTACATTCGTTATTTTGGGGGCTAGTTTCCTGCTTTAAAATATCTGGGCAGCTATTTTTAAATCATAGCTCCGTGCCTTCAGGAATCCAGACTATTATTGATGTGACCAGTGGAGTTTGTGGGAATTGGCTTTTGCTTTGTTTCAAGGAGTCAATACATTTTCTTGTGGTAGTAAGTATAGTCAGCATACACTAGAGTGACCCAGAAGCCCTGCCCCCCCCCCCCTTTTTAATAGCTATGGGAGCTGACTGGTTGGGTGAAAAAGAGTTTAGGTTACTACGGAGCAAGGGTGAGGGAAGAGGCAGGGCTGCTGGACAAATTTATTGCATAATAACTGTAGTAACTGATTCATTCATCTGATATCCTCCCACCCCTGCATATAGAAAATGGACTGTGAGCTTACTATTTTATTTCTTAATACAAAAATTGTGTATCATACAAATAAGGCTTAACATGGAATTCTTCAGGTTGCAAAGTTTTGCTGTACCCCGGAGCCTTCAGTGAGATAGTCACCGGCCCAACCCAGTGGGAGCTGCTGCAACGAAGCCGTGCCCTCGACAACCAGGCGAGTGACGCTCCTTGTTTGGTGTTTAAAAGAGACATCTTGTACACAGCTGTGCTCTGGTGGCAGCTGCACGGCCACCGCTGTGTTATTGATGGCTGCTGGAGGTGTTGCCCGTTGTGTCCCACAAGGCTGTTAGTGCTTCAAGTGTGTGGCTCCAGCCCATAACATGCATTTACTTACTTTCTTCTGTTGGGGAGTGGATCCTACAGCATTACCACATCAGCAATACTGGACAAATAACAAACATCAAAAGTGTGTTGTGATGATGGGGTCTAGTTTGTTTCGCAGTATGTGAATCATATAAGTGTTTGTATGTCACTCCGCAAAACTAGAGCATCTTAGGAAATCCAGCATCCTATACCCAGCAAAAAATGGCTACTATTTTGTGTCCAGTCATTTAAAATCTCCAGACTTGCACCAAGAAAATTCACACCAAAAACCTGGGACCTCCATACCTGCTGTGCTTCTGAGCAGCTGTTTGAATGCCGGCTGTCAACCTTCGCCATCAGTCTCAAGTTTTAATTATCTCCCGCCAGGTGTACGTGGCGGCCTCTGCTCCCGCTCGCAACACAAACCATTCTTATGTCACCTGGGGCCACTCCTCTATTGTCAACCCCTTGGGGAAGGTCATCGCCACTTGTGAGGAAAAAGAGACCATCGTCTATGGTGACCTGGGCAAGTTTTTGTTGTTTTGTTTTGTTGTTTTGTTTTTACATGTGGCCTATAGCGCCGGTAGGCTATTTCATGGGGCCTGATGGTCGGCCCGAGCGCAGGCAAATTGTCTATAGTGGCGCCATTATTATTAGCTCATGCTGCCCCCCGGGGCTCATTCTTAATTTCACTTGCGCTGTAGAGCTTCTTCTAGAGTCCGGGTTGATGGGTGGTCTTCAGGACAGCATGTGGGTAGTCTTAGGCCACTCGGCAGTGACTGAAAAATCCAGGTGATTAACGGCGGATTCGAACCCGCATCATGGACAGCGCGCCGATTGCGGGGCCGACACGCTAACCACTCAGAATATCTGAATTTCGAGACAGTTCCTGATAGTCATTTCCACACAAAACTTAAAACCTTACCACCACATACTACAGTGCCTTTTCACCACATCTCATACCCTCCATGTGGTCTATATATGCACTGTCCTGAACAAATACTCATACTGAAGTTGTAAGTACAAACAATGTGTAGGAATAATTCTAAAAGCAGCAAAATTTGTATTCCTGGGACAACTCCCTTCCCAACCCTGCAGCAAGAGACATGCACTGTAATGACCACAGTATTCAACGAATGGCAGTGGCCTCTGAAGGCAGGACTTTCTAGGACGGGGGAGCAAGTCCACACATCACAGCTTGGGCATTGAAGCCACAGCATGTGCCCAGTGTCCAAACATCACATGCTCTTTTTGCAGGATGAGCACTCCCACATGGCACGGTGAAGGCTTCAAACTTTATAATCACAGAATGCTTTGCAAGATAAGATCATGGCACTGAAAATCAGGGGCGACGTTCAGGACAACTTGAGAACATTGAGGGGCCATTAAACCCAGCCCAAAATGCACTGGGTGGTTGTGAGGCGAGAAGAAGCCCGAGGTTTTAAGGTAATTAAGGGGCCTCTCTGACATACTTTAGGGTCAATTTGTAATAATTTATTGTATCTAACAGTAACATTGAAAATATAGCAATGTGTCCTAAATAAAACTTTCGAGGTCATAATCAAATTGTATG